>NC_086324.1:50197567-50240067 GCF_036172605.1 Pelobates fuscus
ACATCCCCTATAACACTATGCCCCCTATACACACACTATCTACAGCCCCTAGCCACACATATTACACCACAAACACAAATGAAATTGACCTATTTACACAATACCACACCACACTCTACACACACGCAATTTCACAAGCAGGCTCCAAACACATGCACCATACACTTTCCTGGCCCAATTGTCCTCTGGTATCCCACTTGTGGAGACACCAGAGACAATTTAAAAGCAAACACAGCGCAAGCCTTTTTCTAATGCCAGAGCTCTTCAGCGCGGCTCTGCGCATTGAACCAACTTGCTCACTTTGAGAGGGGGTGTGCTTGTCATTAGTGATGACAAAACACACCCTCTCTGACCCCGCCCCCTTCTTAGGGGGCCGCTCTGATTGAAAAATGCCCGGGCCTAATTTTTTTCCCAGTCCGGCCCTGGTGGCAGCTGTTATAGCTAAAAAGCTATGGAGTAGCTCCATATTAATGCTCATGGTTTTGGAAGGTAATGTCCAACAAGCTTATATAGGTATAATGGTCAGTTGTCCACATACTTTTGGCCATACTTACATTATGCAAATAGAGTTCTGTGAATCACTTACCTTTGGTCCCAGTAATCCAGGCTGATCAGAAAGGACAGTTGCAAGTTCCTTCAGTGCAGATCTTAAGAACTTGCGCCGTTCCCTGTGTGTTGCACCCCTGTAAGGAACACAGTAGAAACGTTGTAAAAATTGTGTTATTTTGCCAAAACTTAATTTTATGATTGGCAATAAGAGAGCGAGAAAGAGAATTAAATTGTTGACCTCCTGTTTGGGGGATAGCCCCTAGTGGGATGAGTCACTATAAAATTAAACTAGAAAATGAGCTGCCAGGAGAAAACAAGTAATAAACGTGTCAAGGCTATCCAGTTAAGGGTAGGTGAGAACTAGAATTAAAACTTAACGTTTAATACAACATATAAAAAGGTACTAAATCACCAAAAAGAAAAGAGAAACGAGAACAGAAATGAAACAGAAACGCTGGATTTGGGGATGGTATTAGTCTTAACCAAAATGGTCGTACCAGTTATCTTTCCTCTGAAATAGAAGGTAGGATGCTAACATGATTCTGATAAGGCCACTACAGTCTGAATACGAGCTCACTCCCAATACAGTGGCTATGGTATGCGCTTGTCAGAACCCCTAAATTAGGATAGATATATATAAACATATTTAAAAGATAGCCGTTCCCAAATTTTATGGAATATATAAATAATGGGAGAGAAGTCCCCCTACCCTTAATCTGGAGTTAAGGTTTTCTTTGGGTTAAGGGGTGCTCTCGAAGGCACAGATTCAGTATCTACCAGTACCCTTCCCTGTCTTCACTCCCTGCTCCTATACCTGGATACTTTGTTTGGCTGGGATAAAGAGCTAAGCAATTGTATCTTTTTCTTCACCACATATCGCTGGACTTAAACAGATGGTCCTCCACTTTATCCTTCCACACTACATATACTCTTTATGTTTCTACTGTATCTCTTTTTTAGGCAGAGTTATCGGATTCCAGCCATTACTTAGGATAATTTGTATTGTATAAATGTACATAGTCATTTCTGTTCTCGTTTCGCTTTTCTTTTTGGTGATTTAGTACCTTTTATACGTTGTATTAAAAGTTACGTTTTAATTCTAGTTCCCACCTATCCTTAACGGGATAGCCTTGACACTCCATCAGTGACACATTTATCATTTATTACTTCTCGCTTTCTCCTGGCAGTTCCTTTACTAGTTTACTTTTCTGATTGCATCCGTTTTGTTTTATTTCTTTACACATAACCTACACATTGTGCTCATTAAATAGTCCTGCCAATGTAAAGGTTACTTTTTTTATCCAAGAAAGATTATATTTTAGCAAAAATAGTTCGTTATTTTATTATAATGCTACATAGCTAAATATATAACCACTTCTACGTTAGTTTTATCCTAGTGGACATGTTGGTTGTAAAAATCAGATATGAGAGGTTGCAGAGAACATGACGGTACATGAAAAATATGTTCAAACTATATTTTATGGGAGAACAGCTTAACAGAAGCAAAATAATTTGTATCAGTAATTAGAACAAGCATTTTTTTTCTGCTGTTCATTAGAATAAAAAATGGGAAGTTACATGTGTGGAATACTTCTCAACACTAATCAGTAAAATTATGTATACTAGCTTAACATTTTATTGATTCTTTACGTTACTAGTGAAATGATTATCCAAGATTCTAAGGATTACTTACGCATGGGACACTGCCGTCTCTTTGCATTCTCTGATGTCATTTATTCGTTTGTTGTAACTGAAAAAGCAAGATTTAGATCTCTAAATACATTGTACACTAATTTTCAATGCCTAAATTATGCTGGCTTTAAAAAACAACAATTTAATTTTTTTTTTAACAAAACAAACTAAACAAAACATAAGCATCATAATACCACGGTAATGCAAGTTTAGAAGCAAAAACATTAAACACACCACATAAAACATATGTATATATTGCATCTTTTAAGAACCCGTATCTGGACGAGCTTTACATATTTTACTTAGCAGAAGACTCCAAGCACCACAAACACTACAGCATGCTGCACTGGTTTTGGTGAAAGTCGTGCCCCGGCCCCCCAGTGTAAGTAGTCAGACAGTTTTAGATTATTCTTACTTCTTTTCCGAACACTGGAAGCCAGTCCCCACCTCCACTATTTCCCATGGAGAGCCAGAAGCTCCTAAACAGAAGCTTCAATTAGTTCTCCAAAGCTAAGCCATGCAATGCAGGGCTAGCTGATCGCTCTCAGCTTATGAGCAAAGACCTGCACCTCTGCACTTCGCTCAAAGAGCTTCTGGATCTCCTGAGTATGTACCCAGCTTAGCCAATATGAGATCAGTGTAAGCAGAGCTGCTGGCATGTCTTGGCTCCACAGCCTGTCACTATCTTAACATTTGGACCCTTTACCTCGGTGTCTTGAAATACTAGGCAGACAATAAGATAATGGTGATTGGCTGTGGGGGTGAAGTCAAGTCACGAGTGAAGCTCACACTGATCTTTCATTGACTGAGCTACACTGCATATCTTCCAGTCCCAAAGAGGTTTTGCAAAAAAGGGAGGAGTGGCTAAGGAGGAGGGTTATGGTGCAATAAGCATAAAATCAATAACTCAAATTATCTCCTTAAACGACAGTAAATTAGAATAAACAATAAAAATGCATTATTTGTTCAAATAAGTTCTCTTTATAAAATTCTTTGACCACAAAGATAAAATCACATTTTAGGTAATGCATGATTACAGAGGTCTCAGAAATGTTCACAAACTTCTCTTCTTTGCTTTCGTGTACAATGAGTGGCCAACTCCAGGCCTCCAAAATGATCATCACATTAAATGATATCCCATTGCACTTTGAGTGAGCAGTTTAGACTGCCGCCACCTATCATTTAGTAGGGGTATCCTTCAATTAAAGTCTGTAAAGAGTCCCCAGAGATTAGAAGTGTTAATATAGTAATGGCTTTGATGTAGAAAGTACACAAGCTCAACGCCTGAACATATAATTATTGCTCAGGGAATATAGC
This sequence comes from Pelobates fuscus, assembly GCF_036172605.1. Classification (NCBI taxonomy): domain Eukaryota; kingdom Metazoa; phylum Chordata; class Amphibia; order Anura; family Pelobatidae; genus Pelobates; species Pelobates fuscus. The sequence goes on from NC_086324.1 coordinate 50,201,126, forward strand.
TAGTTTAAACAATGACAGATCTGACAGTAAGTTCTGTCAGTATATAGAAAATGTATGTGTATGCAAGTGAGCACCAAAATGAAAAGCAAGGATATTAAGAGTTAATTGGTTTTGACATTAATGTACCCTCTAATGTTGACAAACAGGTCTTCCGCTGCCTTGTGGATATGGAAAACTTCATCTCTGTAAAGAGAAAGGCATGAGCTGCTCTGCAGGGCAAGTTTCCAAAGATTCAAAGCAGTGGCATCCGAGTTTAGAATTCCATGACACAAAATGAATCCAACTGAAAATAAAAATACACTATTAGCAAGTGATAAAAACAAAAAACAAAGTTTCATTTCATCTGACAGCCTTGAACGGTAATAAACAATGTATATTTAGAAAAAAGAAATATAATGTGCAGCCCTTGTGCAAATCTGGTCATACAAAGTGCTAGAGTTATATCAGTTCTATTTTATTGCATAATCACCAGGTTTGGGATCCAACTCACTTAATCTATACATTTACGGATTGTCGAAACCTGGTCATTCGGGAACAACAAACCCTTTTGTTAATCATAGCAGATGAAGAAATTAAAATGTAATCTCACATAATGCTCCCTACCTTTTGGAGCCGATGTGGCGCATCTCTCTGGGGTCCTTCTATCTGCTCCTCATTGCTCCCGCGCACGGTTTAGTGATGCCGGAATATGACGTCCAATTCTGGCACCCGACTTCACTACAGACGGCGCGCGCGAAGGCGAAGTGAGGAGCAGGAACACTGAGCTCCCTCACTGGCCCTCCTCCCCGGCCAGGTAAGTTTTAGCAGAGTAGGCACCTGCAATGTGGGGAAAGCAGGTGCCTACTCTGCTATAACACCAGCATGTACTCGCGGTTTGCCAGGCCGCAAAGATGGTCCTGGAGGGCGGCATGCGGCCCGCGAGTTTGACATGCTTGTTGTAGAACTATCGAACTATCGCTTCCATGATTGTCATTCGAAAGACATTCTAAAGGCATGCAAAGCATCATGGGAGTATTCGACAACATCTGGGGATCTACATTTTGGGCACCCCTGCTTTAAGTTTATGCAACGCAGGTGATTTCACTAACCTGAAATCACTCCCATATGCATTGATAACATACATGGTGTATTCAGTGTAAAATATATTGATTTACTCACTTTCCATCCGTTCCAGCATTGCTTCATATAACACCCACCTCTGGGCTGTCCTCTGCTCCGCCTGAACTCTTTGATTTTCCCTGCTTGGGGCCCATCCCAAAGCAAAGTTTTCTCAGTGATGTCGCCATACTGGCTTCGTTGCCAGGATCAGAATGGAGTGACGTCACTCCGTTCCAGTACTCTCTAGCCAGCGCTTTCCTTTGCAATTACAGCAGACACACTGTGGTTGCTATGGGTGTAGAGCAGAGGAATCTCCTGTGGGAGGTCTTTTCTGCTCTCGTCAGTCACTGCCTTAGCACGCCATATTTAAATATATTTTTCTCCTCCTCTATATATTTGCTAGCAAAATTCTAATGATACGCTCAATCTTATAAGCATAAGTTGTTTGCGGCATGGCATGGCATGTCCCTTTTAAGTCTAATTTTCCGCATGGTTTGGTGCATTTAACCTGGAGAAGTTATTCACCTGTTTTATTGTGTCCCAACCATCAATTTTTGAATGCAAGCCATTTTCTTGGCTATGTAATAGATTTACGAATTTGTTCAGGCACTTTTCAAACAGAAAATGGACAGGTTTTTTTCCCCACCACTGTAAATGTGGTGGTCTTCTGGAATTAAAATGTCATTGAAAAATAAAGAAAACTTTTTAAAACACTAATAAATATGATCAAGATAATGGCAGATCGCCAAATGTTTCTTTGCAAGGTTCCATGCAATTGTCTATTGCGAGCTTTCTGCTCACATTAGACCATAGCATTGTTAGAATGTGCCCCTTTGATCATAAGTGAGATCTTTCATTTATCCCTATATGGTCTTAAATCAATTTTAATTGACTGTGTGTCGGATATCTAACTCATAAAAAAAATCACTGCTAATTGCCCAACTACATCGTGCACTCCTCATGAAAACCTCTTCTCTCTATTGACCTTTTTACATTTGTAACTAATGCACCGTTTCCTGTTCCTCCCATCAGTGCCTTTTTCCTGAGGGGGTTGATTTGTTGTGGAGCTGAACTGTATCCTTTCCAAATATCTAACCTTCAGATGCTACATTCTATTTACAGCTTTGAGGACAAACGCAGACTGAGGACTCTAAGATAAAATCAGTTTCTGCAGTTGAGAATTTGAGAGAACATAAAAAAAATCTGTAATTCATGGATAACGATAGGAGCATATTTTTGTTGTCATCTTCAGAAACATTTTCTCAAATAGAGGTACACATAGTAAAAAGTCAGGTTGAAGGGATGAATCTGTACTATTGACAACGCTAGAAAGGGAGTAAATATTCTAACATTCTAGTAATTTGAAAAGAAAATAATTACCTATTTTATCACCTTGATAAATTACACATTTGTTGCTTAAGGGGGCTTCCTCCATGCTTGGAGGAAGGAGAAAGAATGAAGATTAGTGTGAAACAGATATTTAAAAATGTTGCTGGAGTTGTAAGAACACCCTCCAGCAACAAAATGAGCTAGCCTAGAAGACTGGCCAATGTCTAATCTGTGCATATTCTATGCACCAATTTTCATATATTGGATAAGAGTAACCAGTTTACAGTTTCAGTCAATGAATGACCAGCGGGGATTGGCATCCAGCTTCTGCGGAAGCAGTTTATCACCAACTATAGTGAAAGCTTGGAATATCGCTTTAACTGTTAAAGTGAGCCTGGCACAGCAGGTTCACATAAATAGCAACCGTTGTGAAGCAAGCAGCATTTTCAGGCATATTATTAGAATTCATATACTGCAGGTTTTAAGTTGTGTATTTAACTAGCGGTCCATCAATGTCTTCAAACACAGTTACCACCAGAAAAAGGTGGTCATACATTTTTATTTTCACAACTGAACAAAATAGCTCACTTTTTTTTAATTTTTTTTATTACACATTGTTAAAGTGGTTTGCTTTACCAACATTTGGAATTCTGTTACTATGGCATTGAACAAGGCATGGCATCTCATTAGCTCAGAGGTGGAGTACACTGGGTTAAGTGGGTCCAAGATGTCAGGAAGTGAGGTGTACAATGAAAGGCAGAGGCAAACTACTGGGGTACAGTCCAAAACATCAACTTTAAACGTCACTAGCTGCCACTGATATTGGACTTACCCTTACATCAACAAAATGCCTCTTATTTTGGATTTAATTTGAGTTCTACGTCAATTTTTATCCAAAACAAAATGTTTGATTTGAAATGTGAGGTTTCTCAACTGTGCTCACTACTCTTGAAAGTAACATTTATACAGTAAAATGAGAGTCCTATACTTACAAATGATCCACTTTTCCATTGCATCCAGTGACAGGTACTCACATGGCATCTGTAAAATACATTTAATGAAAAGAGTTAGATAAATGTAGGCTACATAGTAAAGAGACTCCTTTTATTTTCTTTATTTCTACATTAAACAGGTATATGTGAAGTACACCAAGCAGAATGTTTAATGCAGGACAGCACTTTTCTCTTTAGGAGTATGCTTCAAAAGTATTTTTCAGAGCGTTGACCATATTTTGAAAATGGGACTAAAGATGCATAATACACCTTAATGGAGTTGAAAAATCTATTTGCAGTTTCTCTGGGTGGCAATTGTGTCTCTTAACTGCTGGGATACAAAATGTTTCACACAGCTACAGTGAGGGGAAAAAGTATTTGATGCGCTGATTTTAAGCCCACTGGCAAAGAAATGAACAGTGAGAGATAGATAAAAAAAAAAAATCCTGAAAACGCATGTCAAAAAAGTTATACATTGATTTTACGTCAATGAGTGAAATAAGTATTTGACCCCTTCGACTTAGTACTTGGTGGCAAAACACTTGCTGGCAATCAGAGGTCAGGGTCAGACGTTTCTTGTAGTTGGCCACCAGGTTTGTATACATCTCAGGAAGGATTTTGTCCCACTCCTCTTTGCAGATCCTCTCCAAGTCAGTAAGGGTTCGAGGTCGACGTTTCGCAACTCAAACCTTCAGCTCCCTCCACATATTTTCTATGGGATTAAGGTCTGGAGACTGGCTAGGCCACCAGAGGACCTTAATGTGCTTCTTGAGCCACTCCTTTGTTTCCTCGGCTGTGTGTTTTGGTTCATTGTCATGCTGGAATACCCATCCATTACCCATTTTCAATGCCCGGGCTCAGGGAAGGAGGTTCTCACCCAAGATTTCACGGTACATGGCCCCGTCCATCGTCCCTTTGCTGTGGTGCAGCTGTCCTGTCCCCTTAACAGAAAAACATACCCAAAGCATAATGTTTAATGTTTCCACCTCCATGTTTGACGGTGGGGATGGTGGGTCATAGGCAGCATTCCTCCTCCTCCAAACACTGTGAGTTGAGTTAATGCCAAAGAGCTCGATTTTGGCCTCAGCTGACCACAACACTTTCACCCAGTTCTCCTCTGAATATATTAGATGTTCATTGGCAAACTTCAGACGGACCTGTACATGTGCTTTATTGAGCAGGGGGAACCTTGTGGGTGCTGCAGGATTGCAGTCCTTCACTGCGTAGTGTGTTACCAATTGTTTTCATGGTGACTATGGTTCCAGCTGCCTTGAGATCATTAACAAGATCCTCACTGTTCTCATGATCATTGAAACTCTATGAAATGAGATCTTGCATGGAGCACCAGACCGAGGGAAACTGAGTTATTTTGTGTTTCTTCCATTTGTGAATAATTGCATTGTTGTCACCTTCTCACCAACCTGCTTGGGCAATGGTCTCTTAGCCCATTCCAGCCTTGTGCAGGTCTACAATCTTGTCCCTGACATCCTTTGGTCTTGGCCATGGTGGAGAGTTTGGAATCTGATTGATTGCTTCTATGGACAGGTGCCTTTTACACAGGTTAACGAACTGAGATTAGGAGCACTCCCTTTAAGAGAGTGCTCCTAAATTTAGCTTGTTATCTGTATAAAAGACAGAAATCTTGCTGATTGATAGGCGATCAAATACTTATTTCACTCATTGACATGCAAAATCAATTTATAATTTTTACATGCGTTTTTCTGTATTTTTTTTTTTATTCTGTCTCACTTAAACCTACCATTAAAATTATAGACTGATCATTTCTTTGTCACTGGACAAACGGTAAAAATCAGCAGGGGATCTAATACTTTTTTCCTTTCCTTTATGGCTAGATTTCTCAAGCAGGAAAAAAAAAAAGCGTTACGTATTTTTAATAGATTCACTAGTTGCAAACAATATTTAATCCTAGTAGTGGCAGAATCAGTACCAGTTTCTTTCACATGAAAACGCAAAGTGGTCCTAGCTTTTCTAGGATCAACAGGTTCCTCATATGCCCGCATATCTTTTGCAGAGTTATATCTGCAAAATGGAGTTTGTACTTGGCAAAAATCTTATGGTAACCACATTAAGTATCGATCAATATCCTAATTGAACTATAGCTGCAATGGGAAACTATAGTGCCAGGAAAACCAACTCTTCTGGCACTATAGCTTCCTCCTCTGTCAAGACACCTCCCCCCCCCCTTCTGTCACTAACCTTGGTCCAGCTCCACCCATGCACAGCGTGAGGACGTCCAGCGTTGTTTAGGCGACCAAAAGTCACCTATCCACAAGGAAGTCCTTCTAGTGGCTGTCTGGTAGACAACCACTAAAAGAGGAGTTAACCCTAGCAGGTAATTATTGCAGTTTAGAAAAACTGCAATAATTACATGCTCGGGGTTAATGGTGATGGGAGTTTGCACCAAGACCACTTTAATAAACAGACCGACGCTACCCTAAGGTCTGTAACAGCTCCACTAGGCTCTTAACTCGTTATATTTTCAGAAATTAACTATTATTAAAGAGCTGACTCCAGTAATAAAATTGGATATGAGATCATGTGGCCTTGAATAATCACTAAACCTTATTGGGATTTATGAATACGTTTTAGGTTTTCTTCAGTATGTCTTAGAACCTGGATCTCCAAAGCACATTAGTATACACTAAAACAATCTCTTTCTTTACTTGGAGGCCCTGCCATCTTGGACATAGATTAATCTTCTGGTCTTTCAGAGCACACACCATCTAGACAGTATACATCAAAATTATCCCAAAGACCAGTTCTTGGCAAACATATGACCATAAGTTACAATAAAAAAAAAAAAATTAAAAAAATTAAAAAAAAAAAATATATATATATATATATATATATATATATATACACACACACACACACACAATACAATGTTAAATTAAAATTTTTCCCACAGAAATTCCAAAACTGCAGCGATGTTACAACCGCAAAGGAGAGAGAGAGAGAGAGAGAGAGAGAGAGAGAGAGAGAGAGATATTCCTCATAGACGTTTTTACTGCCAACGAAGTAGAGATTTTAGAATATACACAACTCAACCTTGGCACCACAACATAAAATTTCTGTGAGGAACACTTGAACCCGATGTATTCTCTGGCATGCACCCTTACAGCTTATTGGATTACTAAGGCACAGAATACAGCAGATCTTGCTTATTATGCCCTCAGCAAGGAAAACGCATACATGAAAACACTGAACAGAAAAAAACATAAAAAGGTTAATACAGGAAATCGATACATACTGTGTCTGATTGTGCAGGGTTTAGCATTGTGCTTGGAGCACTGATGAGACTTAAAAGCTGAGCATTTCTCCACTGATCTGCTGAAAGGTTTCTTCGAGGATAGACCATTTGCAAAGAAATGAGTGCATCTGACAAAGACTAAATAATAAAAATAAAAAGCTGAAATAAATGGGCATAATTACTGAGCGACAGCACAAACATAAAATGAATAGATTATTTGCAGTGTGAATAAACACTAATTACACTTTATTCTTATAATGACCGCTATTAAAACAAGACTCATCCTCTTAGCTGATGCTATCACGGTAGAAGCTACTCAACCTTTTTTCAAGCCTTCCCACTAATTGCAACATAATCAGCCTGGAAAAAAAGTTTTTCCCAAGGTTGCAGATTTAAAAAAATAAATTAAAAAAAATTTGAGCCAAAAGGAATGAGTGAGAAACTAATGGTTTATTTATCTTTAGAGGCAATGTAGATGACATTTCAAACAGGAGATTTGCACTAAAAGGTTGCCAAAACAGTGCACAGGAAAATGATATAAGGTTTGTTTTATCACCTCTCTTTATGCTCATGTGCAGGTATAAACAAGATTTTCCTTTAATTCTGAGAGATTTGAAATCTAGAAATTAACCAAAATGCATTTACTTTACTATGAGGGACAAATTCTTCCATCATCTTCTTTAAAGGGTTTTCATAGTCAACTATCATTTGTCCAAGTCGAGGATACTCTCGATCACTAAAAATGTGAAAAATATACAAAGAAGGAATTATATCTAAATAATTGTGTGATGGATTCAGAGATGCTTAATGTGTATGAATGTATAAATACCTTGCTCCATGAGTCATTTCATGAGAGTAGTTGTAGAGGCCTATAATTGCTTTTCGCTCTTCGATCCGTGAAAGCATAATCATCAGTGTAGTGTACGTTATAATCAAATCTAGGTAATTCTTTGTCAAGTCAAAGTTGACAGTCTAGAGAGAGTGGGGGTACAGACAAAACAGATTTTTATTTGCAGAACAAAAATCCATAGGCCGACAAAAAGAGGTAAGCTCATAGGCTGTCGTTTGTTGGAGATGCTACAAGTGTTGCACTGAAGCTCATAATGGTGTTCTCTATGTCTAAGTCTGTAAAACCACACTCTCTCCCCCCCCCCCCCCCATTCATTTGTAAAGCAATATGGATAAGGGCACTATATAAAACAGATTAAGTAATGATGGACCTTATGAATCCAGAACAATTGGTCAACAATCACATTTGCATGGTTTCATAAACATAATTAATATATATTTTTTCTACATTAATAATATATGCTGTGTAAACCGTACTGTAATCATTGTTTAGATAGTTATAAAGAAAACGTATCCATTCTGCTAGGGTGACCTTAGGTTCTAAATGGCATTTTCAGGTAAGCTTGCAACACTACCTGCACAAATAAGAAGTTCATAAGTGACAGATGCGAGGGCAGCCAGAGAGCAGATATTTTATTAATGAAACTACTGGAAAAAAAACCTCCCCCACTCAACCCAACGCAGACAACTTCATAATACAGGCTGCCTGTAGTGGACCAGAATTACTAATCATATAGAAAAATATAAAATACACTCATCTATGAAAGTCCCTTATTTCCAAAACATTATTAAATAATATTTAAAAGTTCCTAGCTAAACTGTGGTTAGGGAGTCTGCTTGCAGCTATAGACAGGCCCTTGCCTAGCCAGAGTGAAGCCTCAAATCAGGAATATCACATTCTGAAGTATGGGGTCGAAGTTTATCCCATAATCGTCTTTTCAACAGAAGATTTTCAGGTAAGCAGTTTATTCCCAAAATGCACTGAATCATGAAGAAATACTCAAACATGGTACTCTCTTCCTGTCAATGAATAGGACTACACAGTAACCAGTATTGTTAAAATGTATTCTACATGGTCATTACATTAGACAAATGCTGTTCCTATCCCTGCCTACACACTCTGCATATAAATGAATAAGACAGTGGAACCTAGGATCCTGTGTTTGGGTGATTCTTCTTTATGTTTTGGTGTATATATAACTGGTAGGGGACATGCCCAGGATAGCACTGGTACTATACTTACTGACTAGCCATTACAGTCTTTCTTTAGACGGATTAGTGGTGAATTTTATTAACTTTTTAATCCCAAAAAGCAGCTCCACTTATACTACAATATCAGTGGGACTGCTCTACAATCCGATAGCAGGTACAGCCCAGATTACGGTTTAGTGAGCCAGCTGTAAGAGCTGCACACAGTGTATGTAGTCTCCAGGGAGAAGAGACTGCCCAGTCCAAATTGTGCATGTGATGTGCTCACACCACATGCACAAACTGGTAAACAATCAACCTGGAGCTGGAAATTCAGGCTGATTGACAGATCATTGACTAAGCATTGATTCCAGCATAGAACTTTCTAAGCCTGCACATCACAATAAGAGTCAGCATAGTGAACTCTACAAACCACTATGTTTGCAATAATGTAAAGTAGTGGAGTCTGTTTATAATCACTTTTTAATGCTATGTATGGTGAAGAATAAACCCTAAAAATAAATGTCATCCGTTTATTGTCCCACTTAAAAAAATAAATAAAAAAAAATATATATATATATATATAAAAAAAAAAAAAAGTCTCTTAATTCTTATTCATTTACTAAAACAGTTGGAAATAGAGTGCAACAATGTGTTCTAAGAAAATTCTCAAAATGGGCGAAAATGACAGAGTACCCACAAATCCTGCCCTTGGGGCGCATGTTTTTAGAAACTGTGCCTGCAAATCACAAATACTTCAAATAAGACAGTTAACAGCGTTTATTATCTCTGCATTGAAATCTAGATAAGAAATTGCGCTTAACTGCTAACTAGCAACAGAGGCTCACTCACCCCTTCCCTCAGCCGCATTATATACCGTACTCACCTATACGCAATCACACCTAGAGTGAGTACAATACAAGCCTCACCTGCTTGCCATCCAACTGAAAGAACACCGCTCAAATAGGTTAAATCTCACACTCTATCTAACCTAACACCGACATAACAAACATACACAGATGTGCAGACAACCAGATATCGGATACCATAGGTTTAACAAACACGTCACATACTCCTGAGTCCATGCAGCTGAGGTGCAACAGTTGCACACACCTCTGGACATCTGCATCTACTGCTTACACACCCAAACTGCACCACCATGTTCTCATACAAAGTGTACTGTTACCACGTTAATCATACTGTGTATTTGATATAGAGGGGGGATGATGAATCTCCGAAATGATATACAATGCGCTGTACTGTTTCCACCCTATATGTATTTTTACCGTCTTCCCTCTTCTATTCTGTACCCCTTGCAATTTTTGTGCCTCAATAAACTGGTCTTTAACCCCTTAAGGACACATGACATGTGTGACATGTCATGATTCCCTTTTATTCCAGAAGTTTGGTCCTTAAGGGGTTAAAGTGAAATCTAGATAAGCTGTGGGACTCCGGCAGGCAAGTGGCACATGACAGTCGAAGTAGACTGAAGAAAAGTAGACTGAAAATGAATATTTTGTGGCATAACATGTTACTTATACTCTGAATAGAACCGTCTCACTAAGAGAATAAACAGGGAATAACTGGAGACACTGGACTTGGAATTTTGAAACAAACTATTAAATAGAAGGACAAGAAAGGTATTACTGGGGAAACAAATAGGTACTGACAGCAGGACAAAATAACTCAACTGCTTTAAAATCAAACGACCCTCACATTGAATACACAGTGCATTTTACTGGCACCGCTTTGAAGAAAAAACAATCTTTAGGGAACAGGCTACAAAAAAAGTAATGGAAAACAGGAGCTCTAAAATACAGCTAGCACTCACACACCAAAAAAAGAGATCGCTTTAGAATAGATGGGGCAATATAAACCGTGTACCTATTTAGAAGTCAATATAATACTGCTGTCTTTACCTGTTAACTTTTTTTTTAGCAGTATCAATAACCTTACTTATGTTAACCATGACATTTTGTATACTTACAATATCAAAGAAAACCTGGCATACATCGATTGTGTTTAGCAGCTCACAAACATGATCCTGAAGAGGAGAAAAAATAAAAAAATTCCAGCTGAAATAAGAAAATGCATTTGCACAAACTAGACAGGTTAACTTGTCATTTGGTAAGCAATCCGAATATTCCAACCTGTGCAACATAAAGGTTACCCCAGTAGGTGGAGGAGATATACAAACACGTACAGTCGTACACAAATACACATACGATCATAGTTCATTTTAAAGGGCTTCTCCAACACTTTTTTGCTGGCATAATAATGCCCATTTTGTATTATTCTGTAGGTTCTCTCCCTTCCCAATATAAATTTTACTTGCCCTTATCCATTGGCTAACGTGTTTTAAGTTCCATTAGTAAAAAAGTGAGGATTATTTACACAGATCCTTTGTTTAAAGTTTAAATGAAAAAAACAAAAAAACTATTTACCTTAAATTCCATAACATCCACAAATGTGAAGTAATACAAAGCCAGGTTTTTCAGAATTTCAGATTTTTCTTTTTGAAGTTGTGCAAGCTGTTGCTGTAAAGACACAGACACTTTTACATACCTTTATTACAGAGTGTAGAAATCAACTGCATCCATTTACTGACCAGCAATCAATTAATATTAGAAAAATTCTAGTTTACACTCCCTCTGTCCATCATTTATTAAATTTAACAATGTTTATTAAACATGGATTGCCTCACAGAAAGAGTTAATTATTCTGAAATGCACTATTAGAATATACAGATCATGTCAGACCAGGTGTTAAAGGCACAGGATGAAAAAGTGCAGTTGTCCAGAAAAAGAACAAGCATGAAAGGAAGTACTTGTTAATTGAAAGAGAGCAAGACCACGTTCTTCAATAGCAAAAGAGACACTTAAAATTCTGAACTTACCAAACAGAATATCCAGGCAAAGCCACGTTAAGCATGCAAAATAAATGTAGATACAAACATAAAATACAGTAAAAAACGATCTACAACTAGATTTTAACAATACGACAAAGGCAAAAAAAAAAAAAAAAAGAAGAAGCAAAAACACTTGTTAGACACACAAGAACAAGCAAGGCTTTGAAAGAGATTAGAAATAGTTTAGATACACAGCAAAGAGAGTGTGGAGAATAGATGAGGATTGCACATTTAAGCAAAGCAGAAGAGTATGGCTGCATATTTGACTCACGTACACAATATTTCTCAACTAAATTTTACTCATCTGGCATTCATGGGATATGGTACAAAACACGGTTATTTATTAAAAGGACTCTATCAATCACCAGAACAACTAAAGCTTAATGTAGTTGTTCTGGTGAGTATAATTATATGCTCCAAGTGGCCACTCCTCAGATGGTCACTGGAGAGGCTTCCTGGCTCAGTGCTGCATAGAAGGCAGCACTGCTGTTCAGCATCTCCATGGGGACGCAGAATTTTACTCATAGAGATGCATTCAATGCAGCTCTATGAGGAGGTGCTGATTGGCCAAAACTGTAGTGCTAAACCCACCATTTAAGTGGCTTGCCCCCCCTTAGCCCCTTCAAAAAGTAATAAAACTTGCCTTATTTTTAGCGCCGTGCTGCCCTCCCCCACATCCTGCCTCATTGTCGATTATAACCAATACAATGCTTGGATTGGCTACAAATCGGCAGCTGATGATGTCATCGACAGGGGCGGGGCCAGCGCAGCGCTGAAAATAAGGCAAGTTTTTTTACTTTTTGAGTAGCAAGCCACTTAAATGGTGGGTTTAGTGCTACAGGTTCGTGTTCCTGACCCTATAGTGTTCCTTTAATGTGAGAATTCAAAGTGAATTTCAAATTTTAGGGAAACGTAGCCAAACTTAAACCATAGCACACTCAGCAAAATTTTAAATTTGGCTATTTTGGCCTTAAAATTCACTTTCAATTCTCACATTAGTAAATAAGTCTGACAGTCTTGAGAGGTATTACACCAACTTCAAAGGTTTACTATAACCTAGGGGTTCAATCAATTAAATAGGATAGCCAAACAGAAATTAGCGTATTTATAAATCCACTTAGTAATGACTCCTAACTGTCTGCTTTGCCAGGAAGGATTCCTGGCCAACTTGCTTTTAATCTGTAGCTGGAAGCAGAAATGAGTGCTTCTTACAGAGAAGCAATGGTTTCCATGTTTCTCTATGAGAAGCATAGTTGGGGTGTTCCAATTGTTCTATAGGAGAAGCCTTTCAGTGATACATGGGGTTGGGTTGGAAGGGACTGCTGATCATTAAAGGAACATATCAGGCCATCTATAGCTCCTGCACATGAACAATTTAAAGACATAGGAAGTTCATAGTAATGTGTTGAACAAAGCTGGTTGAAGCTCCCCCATAACCACATTTTGCAAAAACTATCAGTTAAAACAAAGTAGCATTTGAATGAACTGGAAGTTCATGGACAGTCTACATGGGATTTTCCATAAAAATTCCATTACAATAAAAGTAACAACCACGTCAAACTCACTGCAGATTTTCTCACAGAAATGCCAACTTTCTAATGATAGCACAGGTTCAGTAAATACACTTGATTTAGTTCAAACTGTGTCCACAGCATATCAGTATTTATAAAGACATTGATTTGTATGGTTGTTGCATCCTCCAATATATAAACACATTTATGAAGGTTTTGGTCACTAAACTTAGAAGGGATGATGTTGCTAATGCTGCAAGTTGAAATAGAATTGCATTTATCAGAGTAGGTGGAACATTCACAACATACATTAATGTTTCAAATGTTTAACCAGTTTATCTGCTGCCTGCTACATTCCTTACTAGTCAAACACATGTTAGTTGGGCATGTCAACATTTGCTGCAGCACTGAACAAGGATCATTCAAAATGCTTTTAGGCTGGGGTTATTAAAGAGTCACTGAATTGCAGCCCAACCCAAAGGGAGCTATGGGCACAGAGCAAAAATAAATAAATAAAAAATTTGAATTATAGGTTGATTAAAGCAGCCAAACGCTGTTGAAACATCGTATCAGCTGTAGTAAAAGCCAATAGCAAGTCTTTTAGGAAAGCATTCTTTAAGACTTATGTGTAAGCGGACCATACATTTTTAAAGAAATAAGTTAATGTTAACAATCATTCAGGCTAGCAACTTTAGATTTCCTGAAGTGTTGTCTAACCCAATTAGAGATTTTAACCAAATTTAACTTGCAGAGCTTTTTCACCCAGTTTTTACAAACATTTAGCATTTTTAAAAACATGACAGGGTAAAGGAAATCTGTACTTCAAACTTTTGCAAATAGGATTGTGCATGGAAAGGAGTATATTTCATGGGTTAAAGGAACACAACGGTGTAAGGAATACAAACCTGTATTCTAAACAATATCGCGTCCCTGTTTAAGTCAGCACCCCTACAGAAAATAAGGGGTTAACTTACCCCATTCCAGGTTGGGTCTGCTGCTCCAGCAACGCCACACCGATATGGGAAAGCACCTTAAAGCATTCCCATAGGAAAGCATTGAATCAATGCTTTCCTAGGGGGAATTTGAAGTTAGACGTCTTCGTGCAAAGCGTGAAGACGTCCAACAGCATTTCACTGAATTAAACTCAGTTAGGAAGCAGGAGGACCGCCACCAGAGGTTGAAATAACACTGCAGTTACTCTGAAGTGGCAATGTTATATATTGCAGGATTATGGGGACAGGGCCACTTCACCCACACCACTTCTATAATGTCCATTGATTGATAAAATGTTCCAACTAGACTGTTTTATTTTGCCTATCACTACACAATGACACATGCATCTGTCCCAAATAAGATGCACTTAAGTGGTTATAAGCAATATAAATAGTGAGAGTGATTTGCTAAACTGGGAAGTCTAAAACATCAATAAGGGAATGTTAGGCCAAAAGATACAAAACAATTTTACAATTACCCAGCTCTATTTTGACAAGAAAAAATAGCATTTCCGTTGTCAATTTGCTTGTTTTAGCAAAAAAACATAGGGTGTTTCTCGCCTAAGCAAGAGGAGGTGGAGAAGGTCTGCAGTGAATTTTTGCTACAAAATAGATTAAAAATATCTGTGGTGTTCCGATTCATGTGAAGGATAAAATCTGCCCCATAGGTCTTAAAGATGAAGAATGGTTTCAGAGGCATATAATAACACAAATGACAGAGAGTTGCTCCAAAATGCAACTAAATACATCTTCCATAGAGTTGGAAAAAACCTGAAACAAATTAACAGATGTTCATTACTCTGAATTATATTAATTTGGTGTAATGAAGACAAGTTAATTTGTCTAACCTATGAGCATGTTTCTACTCTCCAACTACAACTACTGATGGTTGCATACATTGAGTTTACAGTTTCACATTGCTAAAAAAAAAAAAAAAAAAAAAAAAAAAAAATAACAGTACGCTGTAGTCTGTTTTTTTTCCCCAGTGTGATATTTAAGGTGACATTTGGAATGATTGGTTCATGGGCATGGACTGAAAAGAAATAATTGGTCATACAGCAAACCCACAACCCACTACAATTCTTAGTGCATGCACATGAAAAGTGGGGAAATGCAAAATCTGCATGATTACAGGCAGTGTATGCAAGTTAAACTACTTAGGACAGGCTAACTGTTAAATGTTGGTGAACTGGTTTCTATGAAAGACTTGTGTAAACAAGTCAAGTAGTCATGCAATGAACGACAACCAACAACAGAAATTCCCAGTGTTTTTCATAACAAAATTTTCTATATACAAGTGCAATACATTCATTCATTGGTAACAATATAGTAATACTGAAAGTGAAAGACACTTGAGAAAATATTCTACATAAGCAAGAGAGCAGATATATTTTCTTTGTTTTTATTAGCATATCACGTTCCAAAATAATATATCCCTACATATACTTACATTGTTATTTCGGGTTTCGACTGCTGGAAACTTTCGAACAATAAATTTAACAGCAGATTCAAGGTTCTTGTCAATCAGATACGATGGCTTTGCTTTGGGATCGCCACATGCCTACAACGTAATCAGGAAGGATAAACAAACAAAAAAGAATTACAATAAACATAATACATGTTTAGGAAAAATATGAATACAAATGTAATATCCTCAAGTAATCAAACATGAAACATTCTTGTTTGTATCAGGACTAAGTGAATATAAAAAGAAAATGAGTATGTAAAAGGCTGTTATAAGAGAAATTCATGTATTTTACAGAAAAAAGTGAATGAATCTTTTTAAAAAATGATTACAAGTGAGCAGCAGTGAACGTATGGAAGTTTCAATGCTGAGATGAGGTGAACGTTTAGCTAAAATTTTGTAAGAAGAGCTGCTCGAAAAAAATAATTTAAAATACAGATAAAAAAATGGGACAAAATATTTAGGTGATTTAAGAATAATTCCGAGGCCTAAATATATTGATATCTATATTTCAAATAGCTGAAAAGTAAAAACCAATGGGCTTACCATTGAATTTTGGAGCATGGACAACAGGTGCAAAAAAAACAATTGCAATAATTGCAATTTGCAACACCGCAAAGTGAACAAATGCAAAGACATATCAAACGCATTTTTTCCAATTTACAAGACTAATAAAAGATTTCCGTTGAAGCATTTGCAAACAGTGAAAATAAAAAGAAATTGAGGGAAAAATCTAAATTAACCAAAATACAAAAGGTTCTGTGTTTTTTTTAATTGTCAAACAGTTATTTGGCCCATTAAAACCAGGAGATATATGCCAACATATTGCAACAGGCTATTAGTGCTGAGGCATAGTAGTGCATTGTTATTTCTTAGTAAGTTTAACAATACTTAGTGTGAAAAAGCACAGGTTTGTTAAATACATATGTTAAAGCAAGGAAAAGTAATTGGTCATTTTTCATTTTTTGTAGGCATGCCCTTATATGCGTCAAACAACTTTAGGTTGCACGCCTTTAATTATTAGAGCGGAGATTCATGCTTCAGGGGAAAAAAGGGGGAAAGAAAACCCAGATATGTCACTCTTGTTGCAAGTAAGGGGCTTCCAACCAGTAAGCAGTCCAGCCCTTGATAAATTGCAATAGCTGGAGGGCAAACTGCTGGCTACCGCTAAGAGCTACATGCGCAAGTGCAGCCTGCATGCTTGCCAGTAGTGTATAGTGAGGAACTAGTGTGGCAGCTAATTACTACTTAGCTTTTCGTCACTGATTTTATGGCCGTGCTGTGGATTACAGAGAGAGAAGTCATGGAGTATGAGTCTGGTTTCAAAGCGGGCAAAGGGAAGGTGAAAAGCAATGCAAACCTTCCAAACTTGTCCTTGCTGGGGAAGCATTTAAACAAAAAGAGAGAAAATTACACAGACATTAAATATCAAAACATACATTTCCTTAGGGATATGCCCATAGATTGTACAGCATTTCAAATAGCAGCTTCCAGTAAGCTAAGACTTAAATAACATTTAATTAACATTTTTTTTAAACAAAATACTGTTCAGGCCACATTTGAAGGTTTGTTTTTTTTGTTGTTTTTTTTTTTTTTTTTTTTAAAGTTCGACTTCCCACATTAAAATGCCAGTTTTTTTAAAATGCAATACAATATAAAAAATAAAAGTCTGTTTCACCTAGCCTACCACAACTTCGACAGCTAAATTACTTAATATGCGTCTTTAAAAACCAGTAAGATTTGCAGAAACATTGTAAAATGCCTTTTCATTTCCACAGGAATGACTAAACAGGAATGTATTCTGGTGATGTCAAATAACTTTAGGCTAGAATGATCTGCTTTGTTACTATAGCAGCAGATTTTATAGGGACAACACACATTTAACTAGCGCAGATGGAATAAGAATCCCCAAATTGGCTTATATGCAGATAACTTTTAAGAATAGATTTGCAGCTTTGATACCTACCACTAACAATAGGTGTGTTTATCAACATTGTAGTTGGTGTTCATTTGTGCACACGGTACTTTACATGCAGTTATTTTCACCTTGGACAGGAGTGTTACATAACATTAAATCCGGAACTGGGTAACACTGAAAGCAATATACAGCCCTACAGTGCATTATGTCACAAGGGCTTAAAATTTGAGTCCTACGCTACTAGCCAGAAATTAAAGGTTACTTGCCCCTCCAAGCACGGAGGTTCCATGGCACACTCACTAAGGATTTCTACATGCAGGTGCAAATTCATTCTATATATACACATACATTCAACTCAGAAATTAACATGAGACCCCAACTAGGGGTTTTCTGCAAAATATCAATTTTATTACATTAGATATAGTGTACAAATACTGTAGCACAATAGCTACAAGGCACCCCCCTCGTAATAAAGTAAAGAGATATTATATTCAAGTTTCCTGACAGGTTTTGTAGAGAGAGCGCTAAATTATGTTTCATGAAACCTCACAGCAGTACATGAACAGACCTGCTAAATTGTGATTTTATGAAAAATGCTGCAAAACTGCAGGATCCACATGATGCTAAAAAGGCAACTTTGCACATAAGTCATCACTTTCAATTGCTGATGGGACACAGTCAGTCAGAAGCCTTTTACCCGTTTTTTACCTGTTTATTGGCATACATATGAAAGTTGGCCCCCATACACCTTTTATTCCATCAAAATTCAAACATAATAAATTAAGTTTTCATAAAAACTCAAAGTGACGAGTCTGCTGTAGCATAGGATCATACGTTAACTAAATAGCCTTTATTAACACACTAAAGGCCACCAACGGCAAAATTCCATTCCGTTTAATCTCAAATGAATCAACAATCTACAATAATGTGGATGAACAAGTTTACATTTAGGCAAGTATAGTTTATAATCCAAAAACTTTTTCAGGGGCATTCTTCGAAATAATTTAGCAGATAGCACAAGGATTCTGCAAAGAAAGTACCATATATTCGAACACACGCAGTTTTTTTGTTTACTTAATATGATGTGAATACCAAGTGGCCCAGCAGCAGCATTAGGAGGTCAAAATAAAATCATACATTTTTTATAGTGAATTAAATCTTCCCTGTCTCTTCCCCTCACGACCAAAAAAAATAATTTTCAAGTCTTACACTACAAGCCAGGCATTAAATGTTACTTGCCACTGCAATATTTTATCATGCCTACAAGCAGGAATACAAGAAAACTCTGCTTGATAAATGTCAGGCTTTTCCTCCCACACAACAGAATTGCTTAGTGCTCAAAGCAGGTTTTTAATTGGTGGTGGGGGGAGTGATTTCATCTTAAGCAATCTATTACAACCCACAAAGTTCAGTAATGAATGTAACATAATGGATCACCTGGAAATTCAATTCCGCTGTAGAAACCAAAACTACCCACAATGCATATAAGCCAACTCAGGACACTGAAATCCCATAGATACATCATAAATGTAAGCATTCCAAATACAAAAACATCAATAGAGTTTTTTGGAATTATAATTTTATATTTTGAAATGCAAATAAATTTTAAATTTGCTTTGGAGCCAGTAATTACATTTTAGGAATCATGGTTTAGGGAATTCATCAAGCTCTGGAATACGGAAGGGTGGCGAGAACGTTGAAACACCCAAGGTCGACATTTATCAATTCTGGACAGTTTGAGTTCTAATTCGAATGCAGTCTTACAAGCCTGGAATGGGTCATGGAAGGATGCTGCATATAAGACTACCGCAAGACTGCTGATCGAATACGGTTTTAAAAAATAATCAAAAATCATGCTCAGTTTCTACAAAACAAGTCTGGATGTATAAAAAGAGTCACTAGAAAATTGCTCACAGATACAAGTCATTTTTGACTGACAGCCCTGCCGTAAATTTTAACTGTTTTTAAAATCAGAAGGAACCGCATTCAATTCCAACACCAGGTGCATAGAAGCAGGACCAGCAAATCCAGCAATGAGAGTAGAAAAGAAAGGAAAATCCCCAGGCACTCAAAGTGTTCAAGCCACAGGCGGATTTATTGGATCAAATTGGCAGAGCAATGTTTCGAACAGCTATGAGGTCTTATCAAGCTTGATAAAGACCTCATAGCGGGTCGAAACATTGCTCTGCCACTTTGATCCAATAAATCTGCTTGTGGATTTTCCATTCATTTCTACTTTAAATTTCAACTATGTGAAGATTACAACATACAATCCTGTAGTTGCTTAGCATTCTAAGACAGGGCTCGACAAATTTGCTTGAAATTTGACAAAAAAAATAAATAAAAAAAAGTTAGGAGCCAGGTTTTTCAACATTACAAATACAGCTCCTAAAGGGACACTATAGGGCACGCAAGGTAGCAGAGCAGTCAGAGTACATACAGCTCCCTGGCCACCTCCTTTCTCTCTGAGCAGGCCGTCTGCCTAAGCTCTCCATGTGCCACTTGCCCACCTCTGATCTCAGGCAACCAGTCACCTTGGGGGCTTAACGGGCTCACAAATCTCAGGCACCAGGACAAATCTCGCGACTTGGGATTTGCAAGCCCTCGTCTAAGATACTGAATCACGTGTTATTTTTATGCATTTGTATCACCTGTTAATTCTGCATCTGAATCAGTCAATGAGGTAGTAATTGTGACCAAGAAACTGGTTGCTCATGTGAGCCATGCACCACCATTGAGACTTTTTCCTGGTTACATTTTCTAATTCCGCATTCTTTCTCTCTCCCCCCCTATACTACTATAATCCCAAACATACTTCTACCTTTAACCTAACATGTATCGCTTATAAAACTACAGTTATAGTTAAAGTCTTAAATCCAGTTCTATTACAACGTAACCTTTACCCATAAACACTGCCTTTTCTAGGTTACAGAGCTGTCCAAAAGGAACTATTGCTACAATCCAGGCTGTATTGAACATGATGATTCTAAAAGACAAACTGATCCCTGATGCATTCTTTATCAAACTAGTCCTTTCAATCCGGTCATAGTAACGTGGTACCATAGTTTTTCGTATAGGTATTAAGGGGACACTTTAGTCACCAGCACATCTACAGCTAAATGTAGTTCTGGTATAGTCTGTCCCTGCATTTTCATGTAATTTTTCAGAGAAAAGGCAGTGTTTACATTGCTGCCTAGGTACACCTCTAGTGGCAGTCACTCAGACAGCCACTAGAGGTGCTTCCTGGATCAGTGGTGCGATGTTCAGCATCTTCATGCTCTGTATGGACGCGCTGAAAATTGCTAAGAGATGCATTAATTAAATGAATCTTTGAGAAAACAGTGATTGGCCCTGCATGGGAATGGTGGAGATCATCAAAATTGAACCTCTCAGCCAACCAGAACTGTGTGGCATGGGAAAAAGGTAAGTAAATTACATTTTTCATTGAGGGGGCCAGGAATATTAATGGTGTTTTACACCTATAGTGTCAAGAATACACATTTCTTTTCCTGACACTATAGTGTTCCTTTAAAAGTTAGCTAAAGATTTTGCTTCCCTACTTTTCTAATTTGGGACTAATTTGCTAGATTAATAAAGGGGTAGCGAACACTTTATTTTTGTTTATCTACTTTGTTTTGCTGTAAGTGTAAAGGAGTGGCATTACACTTTGTGATTTTATGCTGCATAGGGTGTATTTTAAATTAGCACAAATTATCCCTTAATTACTTGTTGTGGAACTCATTTACTAGAGCTGAATGCAGTAACATACTCTAATTTGTATATTTATAAAGGGGCTCTCTAAGCACCATAACCACTATGCCAGGCTTGGCGTTCCCTGGTGGCAAGGTGTGACACTTTCCTAGGTCCCCCATGGCACCTACATATATTTCTGTTTTAGCTATAGATAAAATAAGAAGTTCTAATTCTGCTAAAACTATCAATTATGTCCAACTTTTTACTTTGTTCATGTGCCAAGTGTGTCACCTGACAAATACTACCATTGAATGGTGTAAGAAAGTTCCACAAAATTGATACAGCGATACTCCAAAAATCGATGGCTGAATCACACAGGCATCAACATTGACTGTTGCAAGGATTGGACAAACGTTGACAACAGAGCTCCACCTTTTTATAAACCTCATGCTTTGCCAAAAAAAAAGTAGTTTCAATGAAATTCCAACACAGTCTTGATCAGGAATTCATAAAGAATATAGCTTTATGGCATGCTGAAAAGTGACATACGCTTTAAGTTAATTTCTTCATTATACTGCATGAAGGAAATAATCTTTACGGAGCAACCACCTGCTGGCAAAATCTATTTTATAATCACTTGAAAGGTTTGTTTCTTTTTCAAATCCAAATGGCATAATCAAAACAAAATACAAGCAAGACTTGTACATGAATCGGCGGAGAATATGGACAACACCTCTCTAAGTGCATGGATGAACAGATGTCAACACATTCTAGCAAAGAACAGATTATCACCCGTATGCAGTGCTACCTATATTGCACAATATAGGATGAAAGATCACACAAGATTTTCTAGACCTCACAAACCTCCTGCTATGTTCAGTATATCAGAAGTGAACATACACAAACATACCTCAGACTATTTCAAACGGACAAAGAGGAACATTTTTACATTTCATGGTTGTGAGTGGGGGTTTGGACAGTGGCGAGGATGTTCTGAAAAATTTTAGGTGCTGTACCAATTACAATTTATGGAACTAAAATGTGATTTAGCAAAGAAAACCGTTATCTTATTTACACAGACCGGTTTCTGAACACATTTATTGCAGTTTAAAGCCACATTACTGTGGAGCTCTGCTTTGCACTCAGACAAATAGACCAACAATATGAACCTCCCAGAAAATGGGTACTGTCCATCCTAAATATGGACACTTGGGGATATGCACAACTTATGAATGAATGCTTGTGGACATTTTTTTCCCTCTGAGAAGGCAGTGTTTATAGCAAAAGGCCCAAAGGGACAGACTATGCACCAAAACAATTACATTAAAGGGATACTATAGTCACCAGAACAACTACAGCGTATTGAATTTGTTCTGGTGAGTAGAATCATTACCTTCAGGCTTTTTGCTGTAAACTCTGTCTTTTTAGAGAAAATACAGTGTTTACATTACAACCTAGTGATAACTTCACTGGCCACTCCTCAGATGGCTGTTCGAGATCCTTCCTGGGTCATGGCTGCCTAAAATGCATCCAAACATTCAGTGTCTCCTCCCTCTGCATGCAGACACTGAACTTTCCATCTCCATGAGGAGATGTTGATTGGCCAGGGCTGTGTTTGAATTGTGCTGGCTCTGCCCCTGATCTGCTTAGTCAGTCTCAGCAAATCGTATGGGGAAGTATTGTGATTGGATCAGGCCACCACTTCTGATGCCAGAGGAAGTTCACAGGGAGAGGCAGCAGCTTCAGACTTAAATACAAGTAAGATTTTACCATCTTTAGGGAGGAAAAGGGGGCTAGAAAGTGGATTTAACACTCTAGGGTCAGGAATATATGTTTGTGATCCTGACCCTATAGTGCTATTTAAGCTATAGTTCTGGTGACTATAGTGTCCATTTAATGCATATACAAAATACACTCATTTTAATTGCACTCATAAGGTACATTGCAAAAAACGCCTGTAAACATTTAGTTCAAATATCAACAGTACACCTTGCCTCCTGCTAGTCTTTCTCTTACTTCCAAATGCATATGGGCTGCAAATGTAGTAAAGATATAGCTGATAAGAGAGAGATGTGTATTCAATTTCTTGACCCTGAATGGCATGTGTCATTTACTTTAATTATCATGATTGGTTACTCTGTAGTGAATGGGGTGCTTGCAGTGTTACTTTAACAAATGTGTATTTGCGATGTGTTAAAAATAAATTTAGAAATTCAAACGATATATCCTGCAATGGACACTGCCATCTTTGCTTCTTGTCAGTCTTTGTTATAAGCTCATCCTTGGCACCTGGCAGTCAGAACACAGAAATCATAATGAGAAGAGGAGAGATAAAACAATGAAGAGTTATTGAACTGCTCTGTTCATAAAAATGCAGTGCAAAAAATTTAAGAAATGATTGATCACTAATAGAATCTGCCCACTGGTTTCATCTGTTTCCGTGGTGATTGCCTCAATTTTACTACTTTAGAGCACTTTTTAAGAACAGAACAGTTTGATAAATCTCTTCCAGTCTTTCTCCTCATCTGCATTTAAAAAAAAACATGTGTTTGTATATCACTGCTTGTGCTAGGGTCAAGTCAAATTGCAGGGGCTGCTTAAAAATGGTTGTGTACGACAGGTAGATTTTCCACTTGCCAATACCAAGCTGGCAGTTCATAATTTTGAGCCTTGATCCTATTAAATATATGCTCTGTCCGCTCTCAACTTACATCTTGCAATGCTTGTCCTGATGCCAATGTTCGGTCTTCACATTTGTCTTTCAATTGGACTATCCCCATCACTGATAATAAAGTTTATTTATAAAACGACAACAAATTCTGCAGCGTGGCTTAAACACCTTTTCAAAAGACAAGGTGAAAAGGGATTTTTATTTGAATCCTTTTGCATTTCGATTTTAAAGTTACATTCTATCAGAAACTGTGACCTCAGGAAAAAAAAGTTTCATAAAAAAAAAATCTTGGGAATGTTTGTATTATGCTAATGCATGTGTTTCTTCATCAAAGCATAATCCATTTGCACAAGGTTTATTGTATGGCCAAGACTGACAGAGATATCATCAATATTTTTGTCCATGCATAAGGAACAGATTTTTATCAGCATTTTTGCATTGTGTTATGTTGACGATGGAATACGTGCCATTAAGACCCTTTAAAAATGTTGGAGACCGTTTGACAAGACGGAGATATAAACACCAGCTTTTACACATACCTTTGGGTGAAATATAGCACAAATTTAAACTAAAAAAGAAAAAAATGGGAAAACTGTTCGAATTGGAATGAAGAGATCATAATTTCAGAACACTTCCATAACACCAGCAACAATATTTCTCATGTACTTATCTTACAGCAGTGCATTGCAATTCAAACTGCAATGCAGCCATTTCATTGTGTCAGTTTCCCTTCCAAACTACTGTATTCAAACACAACAAAAACCACATGCAAGATATCTGACCTGCTTAGTATGCAGCTTCCATTGAATCACAATTACATGATCAGGCATTCTCCACCGATTCCCAAAAGGGATGCTTTATTTCCCTCAACTATACCCAGTGTATTGATGGATGGTAGGGACTGCCTAGATCTGAGCGATCCAGTGCTAACCTTGTTTATGTTATATAAAAAGGGCATTCAAATACGAAAGCAATAATAAAAAAAGTTACAAAACTTCTAAAGTTTATTTAAGTTTCATTTAATGTTTCTCAAAGACACTGACAGAATCTTATATAAAATTACTTGAGGACTTGCATGCTCTGTTTTAGATAGACAGACTATTCACTAAACTAAATCCAAAGTGAATTTCAAATGTAAGGCCAGAGTAACCAAACTGAAAGCATTGCCAACTTATAGAATTTGTCCGGTTTGGCTATTTTCCCCTTGAATTTGAAATATACTTTGAAGTCTCACTTTACTTAATAATCCTAAAAAGTGTAAAAAATTATTGCACTGAGCCTCATAAAAACAGTGATTTTCATCATAGATGTTGCACTTCTTGGTCATCCATTGCTTTCATCTCCACACCATCACTAGTGATATATCACTCAAAGTATCACCAACCTGCACAAAGGCCAGTTATGCCTCTCGTCCATTCTAAACGGTGTGTATAGTGTGTGGAGATAGCTGGGTGGAGAGAACAGACGGCAAGCTGAGTGGAAGGAGAACAGATGAAAGGCTAGATGGCAGGGCAGAAAAATAAAAACAGTAGCCTGAGAAATTAGATGACAACGATATGATTTAATGTAATTTACTTGAAGTAGGTAAAATACACAAGTATTTCATAACTTCATTAGCCGCATTTAACTTTTTGATTTTCCAGACCATGACACATGCGGGAGTTTTATCAGGGTTCTGTTTACTCATATATATAATAAAAATATAACAAAACTGGTGCCAACATGTAAAAGAGGAGTCACCAAGGGAATGTGTGATTGGTCCACTTTTGGAACTTAAATACACTTAAAAAGAACCTCAACAGTATAATAAATCTCCCCCATAGACTGTGAAACTGGGGAGGGAAAAAAAAATTAAAAAAAATTGTATATTTGTGGTTGTTAAATACTTGAACTTCCTCTTTTCTTTCTACATTTAACCATAAGCGTAACTATTCTTCCAACCACAATACCACAGGGCTGTCCACGAGCTTTGATTAGATGTGTGTCATCTGTTTGTGGAGACATTAACATCACAGCAGTAATTTCCAGCACTCCATTTTTAGAGAACAATACAAATGCTTTATATAAAGGTCTAGATTAGTGATGGCTAACCTTGACACCATAAATTATTTCTGGACTACATTTCCCATGATGCTCAGCTATCTTTTAGACTCTAAATGCAGTCCAGAAACAATTTATGGTGTCTAGGTTAGCGATGACTGGTCTAGACTGATAAAATTCTCATACTCTATTTGAATTTAGAAAGTAACATTTTAATGATGTGAAATAGGAAGGGTGGTTAGGCTTAGAGGAATTTTAGAGGAACACTAAAGTCACCCAGACCACTTCATTTCTCTGCAGTGGCCCTGTCTTATTAAACCTGTAATGTTAAAAAAAACTACAGTTTGTGCAGGGTTAAATCCACCATTTATATGCTGGCTTTCTGGCTACTACACTAATGCTTCCGTGGCACCAACAGAGTAAAGCTGTCAAGTGATGAGGAAGCCCATAGGAATGCATTGAATACAAAGATGTCCTATGAGGACGCTTTTATGTGCACGTGGTGCTTGCTGCACATGCAAATCAGGCCCCCAATGATCCTCTATAAGAGGCATTGTGACTCCTTGATGGCCATTGCCGCGCATGCGCATTTGGTCTCCCCCGCCGGCAAGTGAGGAGCGTGGGCGGAGCCTGACCCATCGCCGAGGGACATCAGCGCTGGATTTAGGTAAGTCACTGAAGGGATTTTAACCCTTTCAGTAACAGGAGATAGGGGTGGGAGGGAGAGAGGCACTGCAGTGTCCTGCAGTGCCAGGAAAACAGGTATGTTTTCCTGGCACTGGAGAGTCCCTTTAACGCTTGTGCATGAGAGTAAAAAACTGCAGTCTATATGGGACCTTTCATATTGGATCTTGTACAATGGGATGCCATATTACAAATCACAGGAGAAGAGGCTTGTTCCTAAACAGCAGGATGTGATTGAGCAAGCTCTACCAAAAACCGAGTCTTAAATTAAACAAAGTACTTTCTATCATGTATGTCTTTGGAATGTTTTGGAATTTCAGTTAAATTCCAACTCATGTGTATTTTCATAAAGTTTCTATTTTAATAAAACTATGAGGACAACATCACTTTAAAAGAAACAAAGGCTAAAGCAAAAGAAAATCAAACCGATAGCCATTGAGAACAATAAAAATGCCCTTTGTTAGTGAAAAGGATTCAATAAAGAATAGGTAATTTAATCGTTCTTTCAAAATGGGAGAGGATTGGAGTTTGACATAAAACTTCCTGTTTTTATATCTCTCCCATCACCAATTAAGATCGTTTTAGTTATAAAGCAACTGGTACAATAGTGAAACACTGTTACTAAACAGACACTAACACAAAATAGGCAGATGTGTCAGCTAATCATTTCAATGTTTGTTTATGGTCTTTTTTTTTATATTCTTTATTTTTGTTGTGCATATAGGATACATACAAGCTGACATTGCCACAACAGCAAATACCAGCAGATCACCAGTAACAGTAGTATGGCACAGAATAAAAAAAGCTCATTTTTTTCTTTTATAATCAAGCATCAGTGTGTAGAGCAGTAATTAATACGACAGACACTTGCACATTTTTGATAATGCAAGAGAGCAGAACACATTGTATACTGCAGTTAGGCGTGTATGCCGTGTAGGCAAAGACCGGTAGTCTGCCATACAGATTAACATTAATGCAATGAAACATACATGTGTGTTGCAAAGTATTAGTCAGGCTGGGCTAACTCATCTGAGCAAACAGCATTTAGAAAACACATATAGTACACAAGTGCTACACAAAACGATTTGACAAAAAGAGGGTTAACAACTATTTATGCATAAGATTAATAAAAAATAATAGTGTGGATAATGCTTTCTAGTTAAACAGAGGATTAGTTACCATTGAGAGCAAGTCCCCCTATTGTGTTAGTACACTTTGGTGAGAAGAGAGAAGGATTATGAGACATG
Organism: Pelobates fuscus; assembly: GCF_036172605.1. Taxonomy (NCBI): domain Eukaryota; kingdom Metazoa; phylum Chordata; class Amphibia; order Anura; family Pelobatidae; genus Pelobates; species Pelobates fuscus. The sequence goes on from NC_086324.1 coordinate 50,228,982, forward strand.
AAAATAGGAAAATAGCATATTGAGAACATGCTATTTTGAGGCAGTATGTCTACCCGCTTCACTGGGTCACCTGTCAGCCAACTTCCTTGCATGGAAAGCACCGGTGATGTACTGGAGGGTCTCGGCAGTAAGCCACAGCACTGAGGTGAGTAGGTCATTCCTCTTGCCCTGAGTCAATACAGAAACCGGCATCTCTAAGCCACAGACTTGGTGGCTCACTGAGTCAAAGTCCCTCCCGTAGCCGGGACAGCAGAAGGTCCTGGTCTTGTTGCAGACTTGCTCCCGCTGGCGTGGGTGATGCTTCGGGACCATGCCCCTAGTGGTCTTCAGCCCAGGTGGGTGTACATCGGATTGAACTACTGCCTGTATTGTACCCAGTGGGGGCCTCCTCAGTCCCTGCTGTGCTGACCAGGGTACTTATGTTTTAATTTTAGAACCAGACTGTCTGTGCGTGTAGGCTTTACCCAGCAATTTCCTCCGCTTCCGTTCTGTATGTGTCACAGCTGGGCCTCTCAGAGCCGGCCCCAGCTCATTGTAGTTACTGGATGTGCCGGTCTGGGCCATACCTGTCACGGTGGGTTTCTCCATCCGCTCATATAGTGCCTGCCAAAATTGTGCAAACGCTTGGGGCCTCATTCTTGTGGGAGTGTTGTTTTGCCGGTTCAGCTTCGTGGTATCCATCGATTTGATGGCTGTGGATAGGTCGGTACTCAAGTGGGGACCGGGATAATCCCCACCGGTCAGGGGGGGGTGGTGACAGGGCTGTGAGCAGGCTTCAGATGGCAGTGCACTCAGGGTTGGTGGACCAGCCGATTCCCCCTGTCAGACACACTAGGCCTCAAAGCCAAGTTGATGCGAAAACCTGCCAGATGTTACTCATCTAGGTATAAATCAGTACAGGCAGGTTTATGGATGGTATGTTGCTCGTGTAAGCCAATTTCTTCTTCGTTATGCTGCAATTAAGCCAGTTTTCATACGTCAGAAGTCAGAGCTACAAGAAAACACGTCTGACCATGTTGGGCCTCAGGTCCTGTACCCAGCTAGGAATTTTTTAACATTTAGATATTGATCAAACTAAAAATACTGGTCAAACAAGAGTTTAATGTATAGCAGTGATGGCCAACACTGGCACCCAATTTATTAACTACAAAGAGACCGATGCGTGAAGTCACAAAGTTTGACATTATAAGCTCCATCTTTTGTCAATGAAATGCCATCTAAAATTAACGATATAGTTCATATATTACACACATATACATAAATATTTAAACATTTATTTATAACTTACTGATATAAAATAAATGGTGCATACTCTTACACAACATTATGAGTCCTACACAGACATTTAATGTAATGCTATAAATGCCTTCCTGATTCCTTGTTTTACTATACACATCATGTCAGCTTGAGGCTTTACCAGACATTGATGTCCCAACTTTGTCTTAGGATATCTTTTGACTGTGTTGGAATTTCAATGAAATGCCAACACAGTACATTGTGAATATTTAAAAAAGTTATGTCTTAATGAAATAATATAAAAAAAAAAAAAAAGGTACAGTATGGTGACAGGTGCTTTAATAAAAAGTTGTGATAATGCAATAAACAGAAATATGTAAAATAACTTGGAATGTCCTTTTCAGACGCGGGAACATCAACACCAAATTTATAGTTTTCATTACTAAGAAATGGAAGTGTAAAAGACCCGTGCGACAACTCTGATCCTCACATTGTTTTAAATGTGAGCACTGTATGTGTCCCATAAACTGCTACAGAAGTCCACTTGATTCACTTGTCAGCTTTCTGTTGTAAGCTGTACAGCGACTGTCATATCCAGACAAGAGTATCTTTATTGTTTATGTATAAATGCAAGGTATTACATTGGACGTCTGAGGAAGTGCCTTGTATGGCATGAAATGTGCTGGTATCGCCCTTCTTTATGCTCCACTTTACATATTGTGTTCCAATGTAATACTTTGTGATTAATAACAGAATGTCTTGACAGACAAGACTGAGTCTGGTATTTTTATCCCCCATGTGGACCTGGCGCATTGTTAGCATTCACCTGTTAAGTATTAGAAAATGATACACACCAGGACTATCTTACGGTAGTACCATTTTCCCCTTACCTACATTGACGCTTGTCTACTATAGTATATGTTTAGTTTTATTCTTGAGAACATTAAAGGACCACTCTAGGCACCCAGACCACTTCAGCTTAATGAAGTGGTCTGGGTGCCAGGTCCTTCTAGGGTTAACCCATTTTTTCATAAACATAGCAGTTTCAGAGAAACTGCTATGTTTACGAATGGGTTAAGCCTTCCCCCTATGTCCTCTAGTGGCTGTCTCATTGACAGCCGCTAGAGGCGCTTGCGTGCTTCTCACTGTGATTTTCACAGTGAGAGCACGCCAGCGTCCATAGGAAAGCATTGTGAATGCTTTCCTATGTGACCGGCTGAATGCGCGCGCAACTCTTGCCGCGCGTGCGCATTCAGCCGACGGGGAGGAGAAGAGGAGGATCGGAGGAGGAGAGCAGGAGGAGATCTCTCCGCCCAGCGCTGGAAAAAGGTAAGTTTTTACCCCTTTCCAGAGCCGGGCGGGAGGGGGTCCCTGAGGGTGGGGGCACCCTCAGGGCACTCTAGTGCCAGGAAAACGAGTATGCTTTCCTGGCACTAGAGTGGTCCTTTAAGCTATCTGTGAACACATAGAAAGGACCAGGCAAGTTATATCATGAATTACATCGATACATAGGCTGAAAAGGGACATATGTCCATCAAGTTCAGCCAGACATGATATACTTGTACACTGCTGCTGTAGAGAGCACAGTCAGATTGTATGGTAAATGTACAGCTTTTGTGTCTCACTGACTTATCTTGAAAAAAATGCAAATAGGTAGCACAGAGGTAAAAGTGTATTTTTGCGAAATCCCATATATAGTAATAAAAATAATAAGTATTCTCCAATTACAATTTTCACCTGACGAAAACAAGGCTATTTTAATTAAAGCACACACAGCATAATTACTTTTAGTTAAAAGCCACAAACTGGAAAAAAAACACCAAACTTTTAGTTGTAACTTTGATCACCTAGTTGCTCAAATTAATACAAACATTACTTAAAACGAATAGCGTGTTTATACCAAAAATCAATAACATTCACACTAAACATCTAATACCTAGCCAAAGGTATATACCAACATTCTATATCAATCACATAACTACAGCCATTTGAACTCTTTACATACCAGACAATATAAATCCACAAAAATCAAACCTAATTTACCAGTGTCAAACGTTAAAAACCTAGAGCAAGACTTTCTGTAAATGGAATATATGTACTACAAATGTTACGTAGTGTGTTTAGTCAAAAAACAAAACAAATTAATCAACAGTAATATCACTTCAAAATGTGTTCATTTTATCAGATTTCCAATTGAAATAGACAAATATATCATGTGAGTGTTACTCACAAGTAACAAAAACAGAAATGCAAGAAAAGAAGCCATTTGCAAAATATTGGAATCTAAAATTAAAGATATAGTTCATATATTACACACATATACATAAATATTTAAACATTTATTTATAACTTACTGATATAAAATAAATGGTGCATCCTATAGAATGTAAGCTCAATTGAGCAGGGTCCTCTTCCACCTATTGTTCCTGTAAGTTTATTTTTAATTGTCCTATTTATAGTTAAATCTCCTCTCATAATATTGTAAAGCGCTACGGAATCTGTTGGCGCTATATAAATGGCAATAATAATAATAATACTCTTACACAAGATTATGAGTCTTACACAGACATTTAATGTAATGCTATAAATGCCTTCCTGATTTTACTATACACATCATGTCTCTCTGGACCCTAATGTGTAGGCCACCATCACCCACCAATCCTCACCCTCAGAGAGGGCTATAATGACACACACCATGCATGTCCCCCCCCAGAGCTGATGTTACATGGGGACATGATGACAGGGAGCAGTGATTTTCTCCCTGCAATCCATGATGGTGGAGGATTTCCTCCTCCCACTCCCTGCAGCTGGGATCTCTCATCCTGCACCGCCCAGGAGATCTCTGCGACCCTTTATCACCCCCTGCCCCTATTAACCCCCTGACTGCCAGCCCGTGACATCACACATTCCCCCGGCTGCTACAGAGACCCTCAGATTGTACCCCCCTCTCCATGTCCGGCTGGGGGCAGCTTAACCCCTTCCTTCCCGGCTATCTGGGCCTGTGTTGGAGAATACTCCACTGTAATGGGGCAGACAGCCCAGAGCTCCCCGCCCTCCCCAGAATGTCCGGTGCCCCGCTCCCCCCTCCCGGTATGCCAGATACCCGTCTTCCGCCCCCTCCCTATATGCCCGGTGCAGCCCGCCCCCGTATTCCCGGTACCCCCTTCCATTCCCCAGCCCCCCCCCGTATTCCCGGTGCCCCCTCATTGCCCCTCCCCCCCCGGTATTCGCGGTATACCCTCCATTCCCCCGGTATGCCAGATTCCCGTCTTCCGCCCTCTCCCGGTATCCCCTCCATTCCCCCCTCGGTATTCCAGGTGCCCGCCCATTCCCCCCTGGTATTCCCGGTGCCCCCTCATTCCCCCCCGGTATTCCCGGTGCCCCCCGTTACCTTCTTGATGTTGTAGAGGCGGGTGAGCATGCCGATGCCCCTGTCGTTGAGGATGGTGAGTTTCTCCGCCAGCTTCTGCTGACTGGGCTGCAGCACGGGGCGAGACATGGCTCTCCGCTCCGGTAACCGCCGCCGCTGCCTGTGAGGATGCTGTCCGCCGCCGCCTGGCGGGCCTTACCGAGCGGGCGAGGAGGGATGCGGACAGGCCGCTGTGATTTGTTATTGTGGAGGGGAGGGGGCGCCCTACACGGCTCCCATGCTCCGCAGTGTAACGACGCGATGACACGCCTGCCTGCCACCCGCCGCCGGCCCCGCCCTTCCTCCCCGAGCAATAGGCGTGGCCTACGTCCGTGTGGCCCCGCCCTCTCTCTCTCCTGGACGACGTTCCTTTCGCCCTCACACTCTGCGGGCGCGCGTGCCAGTTGGTTGTCCTGTCCTCCTTCCACACATACATACACACACCTTCACCGCGCGCGCCCCCGCCTCCCAGTGACGAGCTTGCGGCAGGCTGTGCGCGCGCTTGCAGAGCGCTGAGGTGACGTCACCCTGTACCGCCCAGTGCCACCTGGTGGCTGGGAGATGTCTGGATGCTGCCACGGCGTGACGTTACACGGGATTCTTACATGACATTCTAACTGAGTGACAGCAATCTGGGCCCCTTGGAGTGTGTACACCCTGATTTATTCTGTCAAAAACGAAATATTACAAATCCAATGTGGCAATAATCAGAACTATAGCATTTTTATTTTAACTGATTTTACCACAGGTCACTGTTTAGTGAATAAATCTTACATTTATTTAGCAAAAAATAAATAAACTAGAAAAGCTACAATTTCTGGGGAAATTGTGTGAAGTGTTCTTGCCTCCACCAGTAGTCTACAACTGGAGTGGGCGGAGTAACTGTTATTATTTATTTATAAAACACATTTAATCGCAAGGTGTAGAATATTCTTTAACCAAGTCCGGAAATTATTTCATACCTGAATCATTATATAATAACCGTATATAGCGTACCCCTAACTGTATCCAGTAATCTAGCTGCAAGTCTGAGGTAAAAGCAGAGAGAGTCTGCAGGGGTGCTGCAGATAATAAGTCTTGTCCTAGAGAAAGTTTAGAAATGGACTCTCTCCATATATGCAAAATAATTTTTGTAGATGGGAGCAAATCTACTGCCTTATTATATACTTTATTCCCTGACCAGAGAATGGAGGTTAGTGAGCCTTGTGGGAACTGAAAGCTTTCTAATGGTAGCCATAGCGGAAAATAAGCCCTTTTTAAAGTTGAAAGACCTTGGGCAAGTATAGTAGCCTTATAATAAATTTTAACATTTGGGATTCCTAAACCACCTTTAACAAATGGAAGCCACAGTTGGTCTTGCGCAATTCTTGGTGGTTTCCTTTTCCATATATGCGCATTAATCAATAACTGGAACTTCCGAAGTATAGTATTTGGGATAGTAATTGGCAGTGTGCGAAAAAGATAAAGAATATGTGGCAAAATCATCATTTTTATTGTTTGTATACGGCACAGCCAAGATATTTCTTTATTCTCCCATGTTTTAAGTTGATAGTCCATTTTATGTATAAGTGGTAGGTGATTTTCTTTTAATATCAGCTTATGTGTTGTAGGGAGTTTAATGCCTAAATAAGAAATAGATGTTTTACGCCAGTCAAACGGATATATCGCTTTTAATCGTTGTGTGATATCTATTGGGAGTCCTAAAACCAGCGCCTGTGATTTTTTCGAATTATTTTTGTAATATGATATTTGTCCAAATCTTTCCAGTGTGGTGAGTAACTGTGGAATTGATGATTCTGGGTCTGATAAGAATAAAAGGACATCATCCGCAAATAAAGACATTTTTTGTTCACCTATTGGCGTAATTACACCTTTAATAGCTTCCTGAGATTTAATATATCTTATTAAGGGCTCCATGCAAAGAATAAAAATCAATGGTGATAGTGGGCAACCTTGCTTGGATCCATTTGTTATTTGGAATGATCTGGACAAAAAAAGCCAGAATTATATATTTTGGCCGTAGGTTTAGAGTAAAGGGTATACCTATATTAATATTAAAATACACTTTGTATGACGTTACATATATATAATATGTATATATATTATATATATATATAATATATACATATTATATATATATATATAAAAATATATTTAATTTATTTTTAAACATGTTTATTTTTTTTTTTATTCTTCCTACCAGCAGGGGGACTGTCTGATATTTTAGACAGTCCCCCTGCTGGCAGATCCATAACCAGCTATAGGGGGCCATGTGATCGCTCTTTGAGCCCGGGGGCCTCATTTGCCGGAGGGGGGCTGCCTGGGCTGTCACGCAGCCCCCCAGAAGAGGATCGTGGCGGAAGTAAGTACAACTCACCTCCTGGGGCTGCAAGCCGTTACGACGTACCATGCCGTTGCAACGGCTTTAAAGCCCATTTAATGCAGGACGGCATGGTACGTCGTAACGGCGTTAAGGGGTTAAAACATACAGTTATAAAAACATTAGCAGGTGCAAAAGGCCCTGTCTATGACATCACTTGCAGCTCCAGCCTGGCACAGGTCAGAGTATTTTGGCGGTAGCCATCTTCAAACGGTCGTATTTTAAAAACTATACATCCTACAGTGAAGAGCTTTATATTGTGAGACCCAGACCTACATTTTGATGTATAGTATGTCTCTGAGATATTAACAATGAAGGCACAGTCGCAGTTTAGAAATTGCCCTTCAAGTTTGAGCTGGCTAGAGTGCAGTTTCAATGAATGTCAATGGAAGGCGTGAGTTGCAAACAAATGGTCATATTGTGAAAACTATCAGGACTATGGCTTAGCTGTGGACATTTCTAGTGGCAGTAGGGATAGCTGAACGTTTTATAGATTTGTGTAGGTGGGCTTGAAAATGAGGGAGTGGTGGCAGTTTAGAAATCATGTCCTGATTTTTCAGCTTTTGCCAGCTCCCACTGTATTTTTGAACATTTTGCCATTCATTCCTATGGGACCAATTTCGCCACAAGAACGACGATATTTCGAGAACCGAAACGTTCCACAAAGTAATAGCACACCAATCGGGAACAATCCGCACGTTTCGGTATATTACTGTCTATGTAGTGTAAAAACTGTGGGAGGAGTTAGGATGGTAAATTTGGCTATAATAAGAATAATAAGAATAAGAATATATATGTGAGATAACAGTAAGTGGTCTTGCTATGCAAGAACACTTAATAAAATATTGAATAAGTGACATCTAATTTAAAACGTTCTGCTAATATAGCTGAGATTAAATAGTAGCTGTTCCGTCAATGTGGCAGTTTGGGCTATTTTGGACCACGATATACAGCTGCCTTGTCAGTTCTTCACAATTTCCATTTCAGTGAATAATTGTGTGCACATACTGTGACGTTATGTTCCTTACAGAAAAAGTGACAGCATTGTTCCTTCATTGTCATTCAGCATTTGCTGGGGTGGATAAGGCAGCGTAGGTTAAAGGAACATTATAGTCACCCAGACTGGCTGCAATGTCCCTGTTTCCTTAAACCCGCAATGTAAAACAATGCCCCTGTCTCCTTAAACCCGCAATGTAAAACAATGCCCCTGTCTCCTTAAACCCGCAATGTAAAACAATGCCCCTGTCTCCTTAAACCCACAATGTAAAACAATGTCCCTTTCTCCTTAAACCCACAATGTAAAACAATGTCCCTGTTTCCTTAAACCCACAATGTAAAACAATTTCCCTGACTCCTTAAAGGACCACTATAGTGCCCTGAGGGTGCCCCCACCCACCGGGCTCCAAGGGGTGGGAGGGGTTAAACTTACCTCTCTCTCTAGAGCCGGGCGGGGGACTCTCCTCCTCCTCTCCTCCTCCATAGTGACGTCATCGGCTGAATGCTGATGCGCAGCATTCTCAATGCTTTCCTATGGACGCTGGCGTCTTCTCACTGTGAAAATCACAGTGAGAAGCGTGGAAGCGCCTCTAGCGGCTGTCAATGAGACAGCCACTAGAGGCTGGATTAACCCATAGGTAAACATAGCAGTTTCTCTGAAACTGCTATGTTTATAGAAAAAAGGGTTAAACCTAGCTGGACCTGGCACCCAGAATATGCAGATGAATGCAAACATATTTGTGTGTAATAATGTTTGCAAAAACAAATAGTGTGTGCATGAACATCGAGGTGCATTCTTATAGATGGCACTGTGTGTGACAGTAATGAGCAGTGTGTGTGTCTGTGTGTATATATATATATATATATATTTGTGCTCGGAATTTATCTAATACGTAATGGAATGTAGAAGGAGAAGCAAAGTTGGTTGAGGTGTCCCGAAACCAACGTACGAGTAGGCCTGTAAAAGAGGGCAAAAAGAGGATTCAAAGAAAACACACTTTATTGCAAGTTTATACAGTTTGTGTACTGAAAGCTAGTAAGGAGCTTTTACTCTGATTGAGGTATATATGTAACTAAGCTGTGGCCCCATCACCTAGTGATGTGGACTGGGGTGTAAGAGCTTGGAACCGCTGATGCAGCACTTCTACGAAAAAGAGAGACCAGCGAAGGAAGCCATGATGTAGCTTACCTTAATGGAATGTTTAGACGTGAAGTAATGGCTTAGTACTGATAGTGTGTGGCTGACCTTGGATACGTAAAACGGAGTGACCGCATAGGAGGTATAAATAAGATGCTTGATATGTAGGTTTAGAGGAAAAGGCAAAAAGTACAATAGTTTAAAAAAGTCTTGAATCAAGCAAACTCTACTTGTGACATGGAACAATATACAAAGCCCTGGCATGAGTGATAGAGTAGTCGTGAAACTGCGTGAAGCAGGCCCGGACTGGCCATCGGGCATAGCGGGCAAATGCCCGGTGGGCCGCGATGGCCGTGGGGACGAGGCCGGCAGGGGAGATCACAGGATCTCCCCGGCCAGCCGCTACAGGGCCAGCGCTGAGGGCTGCCACCAGAAATTTTGGGGCCCCTGACACAGCCTGCGGTCTGGGCCCCCTGGGGCCCGCCCCCAAGTCAGTCCACATGACCCGCCCCAAGTCTGCCCACATAACCCGCCCCCAAATGCACCCACAGGGCCCATCTTAAGTCCACCCACAAGGATGAAGTGTCTGTGTACTGAGTTTGTTTGTGTGTGTGTATTGTGGCTATAAAATGTGTGTAGTGGATACAAAGTGCGTGAGTAAAGTGGATACGCTGTTTATAGTGGATTTAGATTGCATGTTTGTGTAGTGGACAGAGTGTGTGTGTATAGTGAATGCAGAGTGTGTGTTTGTGTACTGGATGTAGTATGTGAATAGTGAATGCAGAGTGTGTGTTTGTGTAGTGGATGTAGTGTGTGTATAGTTAATGCAGAGTGTGTTTGTGTAGTGGAAGTAGTGTGTGTATAGTGGATGTAGTGTGTGTGTATAGTTAATGCAGAGTGTGTGTTTGTGTAGTGTAAGTAGTGTGTGTATAGTGAATGCAGTGTGTGTTTGTGTAGTAGATGCTGTGTGTGTAGTCGATTATGTGTGTAGTGAATGCAGTGTGTATTTGTGTAATGGATGCTGTGTGTGTGTGTGTGTGTAGTGGATGATGTGTGTAGTGGATGCAGTTTGTGTGTTTATGTAGTGGATGATGTGTGTGGTTGTGTAGTGGATGATGTGTGTGGTTGTGTAGTGGATGCAGTTAGTGTGGTTGTGTAGTGGATGATGTTTGTGGTTGTGTAGTGGATGCAGTGTGTGTGTTTATGTGGTGGATGATGTGTATGGTTGTGTAGTGGATGCAGTTTGTGTGTTTATGTGGTGGATGATGTGTGTGGTTGTGTAGTGGATGCAGTGTGTGTATGGTTGTGTAGTGGATGATGTGTATGGTTGTGTAGTGGATGATGTGTATGGTTGTGTAGTTGATAATGTGTATGGTTGTGTAGTGGATGCAGTTTGTCTGTTTTATGTAGTGGATGATGTGTGTGGTTGTGTAGTGGATGATGTGTATGGTTGTGTAGTGGATGATGTGTATGGTTGTGTAGTGGATGATGTGTATGGTTGTGTAGTGGATGATGTGTGTGGTTGTGTAGTGGATGATGTGTGTGGTTGTGTAGTGGATTATGTGTATGGTTGTGTAGTGGATGATGTGTGTGGTTGTGTAGTGGATGATGTGTATGGTTGTGTAGTGGATGCAGTTTGTGTGTTTATGTGGTGGATGATGTGTGTGGTTGTGTAGTGGATGCAGTGTGTGTATGGTTGTGTAGTGGATGATGTGTATGGTTGTGTAGTGGATGATGTGTATGGTTGTGTAGTTGATGATGTGTATGGTTGTGTAGTGGATGCAGTTTGTCTGTTTTATGTAGTGGATGATGTGTGTGGTTGTGTAGTGGATGATGTGTTTGGTCGTGTAGTGGATGATGTGTATGTTTGTGTAGTGGATGATGTGTGTGGTTGTGTAGTGGATGATGTGTATGGTTGTGTAGTGGA